>NC_066319.1:36615192-36635192 GCF_022539315.1 Serinus canaria | reverse complement strand
AATTCACAGCCCAAATAGAACATGGGCTACATTTTAAAATAGACTTTTCCCCAAGGTTAATGTCGCAATTGTACATATTCTCAGAAAATAAATAGCTCAATTGCAGCTATTTATAGTAGTTTTAGTTTGGTTCATTCTAAATTCACACACCTTTACAAAAATCATCAGTGAAAACAAGATAGTTCAGTTTTAGTACTAAATCATACTTCACGCTGTATTGCACTTTCAGGAGCTACACCAATCTGCAGTAACTATTTCATTCATCTGGTATTGTTACAGAGTGTAAATCAGGATTCATAAATGATCAGTTTGTATCCTTTGGGAGGGAGGGATTACATGTAAATAATCCCTTTAATGTACGCATTGCCTCTAAGCATTTCACACAGCAATAAATTGGTAAACTGAATTTGAGCAATTAAGAAATTAAATGAAACTAATAGAATGTGTATTTTAATATTTCTTGGTGGTTATTTGGGGATTAGTGAATATAAAAGCAGCCACTCTCTTTCTGTGTGAAGGTAAACTGCAGCACTTTGATAAACTCTGTCAGCTTTTCACTACTGCATTTCAGTCACAACTCCTCTTTTGAAATTCTTCAGTATATCTTTCATTCCACAGCTGTATTGTTAACCGCATTAAACTATGAAGTCTAAGTACTCATTTCAATAGAAGTAATCACAGACCCCACAGTGAATGGAAACAAGACAAACTACCCCAGAACATGCCACTTACAAAATGATTAACACAAGATGTTTGAGGCAGGAAAGGCATCATGACAACTAGAGTTTTGCTTCAGTCCTCTCCACTCCACATCCCCCTGCTCCCACCTCCCCTCAAAACAGCTATGGTTCAAGGGCAGCCTGAACAGAAGTGGACTGAGAAAGAACATGCACAGGAAGAAACTGCTCTAACAGAAGAAACACAGAAAATTATGAGCTTTACAGGGCAGAACATTTATCAGACAGAGACCTTGGCTATCTTTCCTTGTCTTCAGGAAGCAAGCAAGAGACTCTGATGTGAGAAGCTAATCTGAAGGTGAAGGAATGTGAGGGAAATTCCAGTACACTATCTGTTACATAAAAAGCAATGGCAAGGTTTATGACCACTGTTACTGAGCCCACACAAACAGAATTCTAGGTGTTCAATTTGAAATTTTATATACATTCTATAAGAATAAACTAAAAAAAAGAAGATTTATTTTTCTGAATAACATTATCATTAGCCATTAATTCATTCTTATTACAAGATATTGCAAATAAATCTGTATGTTGTCAGGTTATGGACAGGTTAACTACAGCAGTGCTGTGAGCATGGAAGATCAAAAATAAAGGAATTATATTTTCCTTCTATGCAGAAGGTTATAAGAAGAGCTATGATCTAATTTATTCTTTCTTCCAATCTTTAGCTGAAATCAAGAAAATTTGAAACTATACTATGACCTAGTCATACTATGGACTAGTGTGGCAATAACAACAGAAATCCCTAAGAAAATAAACTCAACTTCAGATGACAAAAACCAAGAGAAACCATGAACAACCTACTACCCAGAAGCAGCAGTTTAATAGCATACTTCATTTCAACCTGTAGCCTAAAAGATACAGACTCTAAAAGGAAATACTAGACTTTCAGAAGATTCAATATTGTTGCACAGTTCAGGTCTTCTCATTAGACGAAGTTACTCTTCTTCAGATTTACAGCTCTGAATGTAACAAAATTTTTGGCACATGGTGCATTTAGGATTTTCACCCTTCAAATTAATTTATTTTTCTCACTAATTTAGTAGCACCCACTGAGTTTTAGGCTTCCATTTGCTGCTGGGAGAGCAGCCTTTTCAGGGCCTTACAGCCCAACACAACTAAGTATTGTCTGATGTTAAACCTGCGCTGAACTTTCCTCAAGGTAAATGGGATGCAAATGAATGTTTGGTTGTTTTGTTTAATATGGATGATCTCATGCACCTTTGAACTGTTCTGCTGCCAGCTGCCACTTACCACTAACAGAGAAGTAAATTTTATAGGATATGCACTGGGTCATTTTAAACTAATCTCCACAAAAAGAAAATAGTTCATTGTGAGTACAAAAAAATCTGATAATGCCACCTCTGCAAGTGGGAGAACAGCCCAAGGTACTCTGGCTGGTAGTGTAGCCACACAGCTTATACTTGACTTCCATAATCATTTATAAAAACACAGCAAAATGAACAGCACTGAGCAGCTTGTGCTCCTGTCATAATGTACAACCTCTCAGTACCTCATGTACAATAATACCTCCATGAAAATCAAGTTGTATTGCTCCTGCTTCTTTGTACAACACTTTGCATGACTAAGAGCAGCAAGTGACAAGGTTCTCCAGTTAACTGAGATTGATTATTGTTGCTTCAGCACATCCATAATCATGATGCATGCACAATGGAGAGATGGAATTATTTTCATACACTTCCCTGATTGGTAGAAAAAGCCTTCTTTTCTAACTGAACTGAAAATGTAGAGAATGCATGCAATATGCTCTAGAGGAATGGGTGCTTTGGTAGCTGCCAAAAGGTCTCATGCCATGCATGCCTCTAACAAGATGAGTTCTACATGCTGACTGCACTTGCCACCCTTCAGTCACTGTGGTCAACACTATAAAGAACATAACTTTACCAGTGGTTAGCACTCTGCAGTATTTGAGATACTGCTGTTTTACTATGAACAATAGTGAGAATCCAAAAGAAGCACAAGAAATGAGCGTGGTACATGGTGAAAAGTGCAGCAATTGTAGGACTGGATTTCATTTCAGTAACATTGGTTTTACAGCTGGTTAACTGTACTGACTTCAAAAGAATTGCTGTAGATTGTTACTAATGAAGTGACTATAGAGTGTGAACCTCTGTATGTGCTCACAGCAACAGGAAACTGAAGATTCTTTAGCAGAAAAATGGGTTAGCACATTTTTCTTCTATTCTTTTTCAGCATATATTTTTAAAAGCCATTTCCAAAAATCTCAGAGGACTTAACATTTTAAAGAAGTCACTGTTATGCCATAAAATTCTGGAAGTTATAAAAATATCTAAGACATTGGCACTTCACATTTGGCAACTTCACTGTTTAGTGAAAAGCAGAACTATTCTGAAGTTCAGGTGACTTTTCAAAATCAGAATAATCACATCTTTTAGGAAGATGTGATTCCTGGGAAACAAGGAAGAATTTGCCTTTTTCAACTGACATATCAATAGCCTTTGCTATTCTTCCTTACTGAGCAATGCAGTCTAACTGTGGTTAGACAACAACAAAAGTTAGTGCTACAGAAAATCTCATTTGATCAAATGGATTAAACAGTACTTTGATATTGTGGAAATGGACAGTGCCCTGAAAGCTCCTTAATGACTAAGGAGTGATTTATTACACATTTTAAGGTGAAATATGGTTACAAATAGCTCAGTAATAGAGAAAGCAGTAATAGATCTATGCCATAACAAATTTTCTATATTAGGATTTACCACACCAAACTGCAGATAGCTAAATAAGCATTTAAATTATTAATTTCTCATTATTTCATGTTTCTCAAGATACTAAGCTCTATGTAACCCAACACAAAAAATCAGAGATGAAATATGAAACTCAATATGAAAATTGCTACACTGTACTACAATTTATATAATAATAGATCAAGAAGAAAGTGAAATACAATGTAATGTGGTATCAACACTAGAATTGGTTTTCCTCTGGACTAATGGGTATGATACCTCCCTCTTCATAACTTTTACAGATCACAAGACTTCTGAATATTGAACTGCTTGGGCAGAAATGCTATGTTCTTTCCCAATCCATCTTACTTTCAATTTTATTTCACATATCTCAAGGACAGAAACTGAAAAACCTTCTGGCTAAAGCTATGTGTATGCTAGTAGAAAGAGGAGAAAGAAAAACTTATCTTCAATACTGAATCAAATAGAATAAAAAAAGACTTTCAATTGCTGTACACACATGTATATACACACAGCAGTATGTAACTCATTTAGCTTAGGTTACAAAAAAAAATTCTGTGAAATAACAGCAATTTTCATTAAACTGTTGATATCAGTGGAGGCACATTCAATTTAATTCAGTGTGGGAATATAGAACAAGATTCAAATTACCCTTTCAGGAAACGAGAAAAGTCTTTGCAGTGTCTCCCCAAAGGCCAGGGTCAACTTTTCAAAAGCAGCCTTTGATTCTGGATGCTCAGCCTGAGACAGCTCTTTGGAAAATTTTGCCATGGATATAAAATCCTTAATACCTTTATGTCAGGCAGCTATCAGCTAGAGAGTTTTCCTATTGGGACAGGGTGGGGGACTTGTAGCCTTCTGCAGCTGATATCAAGTGGCACCTACTCTGTCAGGAGCAAGTATATTCAAGGCAGCTAACAGCACTGGGTATTAAACAGGTATCTTTGGACAACTGCTTTGCTCAACTCAGGTCCCATTTCCTCTCCTACCTTTGGTTTTATTTTCTCTTCATCTTGTACAGAGATTGCCCATGGCAGTTCTCTGTAATGCTATATAACCTTAGAATGAAGGAATTAAGGGTCCTAGTGCAAGCCTCTCTGACCCTGTGCCAGTCTGGGAAAGGAGCCCTTCCAATGGACTGAAAACTTGCAGTCTGAAGCTGACCAAGACCACGGTGGTGTGGGAGGGAGCCTCTAAATTATGTCACTCCTATAACTTCTGCCTTTAAGACTTTATCAGAATGGATTTGATCACATACATAGTAGGAAATTGGGGTACTGGCTAAAAGATCAAGTTTCACACCTTTCTCAAACTTTTTCTAAAACATATTTGCATTTTACAAAATTGACTAACAAAAAAAAAAAAAGATTCTACTGTTTCTGTGGAAATGAGGAGAGATTTCTCATACACCTTTCCAAATAGACTGTGGAAAATATCCCCAGAACCTCTCTTTTAGTTAAATTACTATTCTTGCATTTCAAGCCAGCCCATCTCTTTCTCAAGGCAGTCATAGATCTTCTCTACTTCCATCTCAAATTCTCTCCCTTTCCTTTAGTCTCTTTTTTGTATCCTTCTGGAAAATTCCATCTGTTTTTATTGCTACTCAGAACTGGAGGTCATTCCAAGTTTGAAAGATACAAAAGCCTTACACTACTACATTCAGATTTAAGAGCTGAAAGGTGAGAGCAAAACATAGCTGCCAAGATATTTAGCTTCAGTTTTATAAACTGTGAGGAAGACAGGAAAAGAGGAGCACAGAGAAAAGCAAAGCAGGAAGCTGCAGAAAAAGTTGTACATGATGCAGACATATACCATCTCCAAATAACTGCCTTCCTCTTAAAAGTGATATTGATCACTTAAAGTAATACTTTCCACAGTCAGATTATTTCAGGATTCACAAATGTGTGGGTGGAGGGGGACATGCTGATGGTTTTGGAGTCTACAGCTGCTTTTGTGCTATTCCTTCTACCTTAAATTAGCCATTAGCCACAGATCTAGACCCTAAACATATTGCAGAAATATGTTGGGTTGTGTATTTTTAAGCCTTTCAATGGGTTTACATTTGTTCTGGGTCTGAAATATTCCATTCTGTGAATTCTTGTACATCTACGTAACTAATGGAATGGAGATGGATGACTCAGCATATTGGGGTGTCCCCTGGGCATCCTATACCCTCCCACACTAAGGATGAGCCTCACAACTCATATGCCACTTCTTCCAATCACAACATTAACATTACATCATGAGAATTGACATTAAAATTTAATGACCCTTGATTTCGCACTTTGGCAAGGCACATGGATGTTATAGCAGATTTCAAACTTGATACCAGACTTACTACAGTATTAGCCCATTGTCAGCAGTCAGTGAGCCTTTTGCAAACATCCTTTCCTCATCATGTTTCTTGTCCTCAGCTATAGTCACAATATTTGGTAGTGGAAATCACCTGCTAGGTTCTGCTGTGGAATAAATTTCCTTCTACCTGCACAAAAAATCCATTATTCTTGAAGAAGGCGTAAATCTAGCTTAGTACTCCATTTGTTTTCCAGCAGCAAAATGAATGATCTTGTTTCAATTACATTTACAGTAAAAAATAAAGCATTTACAGTATTTGAGTACAGTGACTTTGGCTGATTTATTTATGAATATTGATTTCTGCATAAGGGTACCATTTCTGCTTTACTCTTACTTTTTTGGTGAATGAGCACACTAATATTGGCTCTTAGGTGAGTCACAGCAGGTACTGCATAAAATACTGCTGAGACTTGTAAGAAAGCTCTCATCATATTGTTTAGCAACACAATGCCAAAAAGGATGAGAATAGAATATTTCTCTCTGGATGTTAGTTCTTACATATAGTGATGTCTACAAACGTTTTATTATCAGAAATCAGCAGCTTTCAATCAGGCATTTTAGCAGTCATTTCTTCAAATACTAAAACAATAAAAATGGCTACAGAGTAGCAGGATATCAGGTACCCCAACACTGTACCTGAAAGAGACATTCCTAGGGTAGATCTAATGTTTTGTTCCTGTAATTTGCAGCTGCCAGTGAGATGATAATAAGTACTATATGGACTGTCTTCTCTCTATTGTTCATATATGCCCACTAGAGACAGTGGAAATCACTGATCACACTTCAGCGACCTCCTTTACCTCCAGCAACCACATCCACAAGTTTCCCTTAAAAAACCTAACTAAACCAAAAACCCAGACAAAAAACACTACAAAATAAACAAATAACACCACCCACCAAACTGTGGGGATTTTCTTTTGATAAGTTTTACACATTCTAAGAAAAATGTTGCACTTACTACTTCTCCAAAATGAATAGGATCACGGTTAAATACGGAGCTAAATAAAGTTACTTTTGTTTGGGGAAAAAATGGTCAAGGGATAAATAGCCCAAAATCCCAAACTTAAAATAAATAAATCAAGTTGAGATACAGATAGTCCAAGGTGCATAGATGGCTTTGGCTTTAATGGAACAAAATACAGAGAACCTTTCATATTCAAAACAGTCTATAGACTAACTGGACTACTTGCATTCAAATATGACATCTATTAGGCATTTAGAAATAACTCAAACATCACAGTGGTTAGTGGGTCTTCATAATGGGATAGATTTTGCAGGGAATTAATTATTTTATTATTTTATTAATTTTATTTTCATGTAGTGATTTATCACAATGCCCTGGGAAGAAAATATCTAGATAGAAATTAAATACACAGGCCTCAGTTTTGTCATTTCTAGCATTCCAGTTTGAACTATCCCACTGGTTTACAATGTAGTCATGTATGTAACAATAAATAAGAGTAAGAATTATCCAAGAATATGTATATTCCCCTCCATTGAAGTGTTTGATTTCTGAAGCCAATTTAAGATTTAGCCTCATCATCAATGTCAATAAAGAAAGAAAGAAACCTGATATTCCAAACTTTTGGAATAAGTTTTATCAAGTACTTTACATATTGTGATAGCTTGGTTTGGTTGGATAAGAAAACAGTACATCCATCTTCAATTAAAGATGGAGATCTGCAAATACGATGCAGTTGATTGCTTCCTATTAAATGCTCAACTTCTAGAGATTCACTCAGTGACCTGGGAGCATTTTTATTCTCCCAACTCTGACATTTCCACTTGGCAGCCATGTTATTTTATCAGCACCATGTCAGCAAACGGGATGTGTGGCTTCAAATTTCATCCATTATCCACTCTATTATGTGTGCAGTATCTCACAGACCACTTAGAGAACTGACTTGACCTAGTGAAAAAAAAAAGCATTTCCTTGTCCTGAAAGCAACAAAGCCTTTGTAAATACCTTCAGAAAGTCTAGGGGTGCTAGAAATGGCACAGTCCACATAGAGTTGGTGTGAGGCACATCCCTGATAGCTACATTGCTTCACTTAATTAATCTGGTTCCATATCTCATTTTCTAATTTCTATCAGCAAATATATGCTGACAGCTAGTAACTTACCACACCCTTTCACTTAGCTTGAAAAATCTATTTCAAATCAAAATTACTACTAAAAAAAAGATGAAAACTTATCAAATGTAAAATTAGATTAAGAGTCAATCAAAATCCAACTGTGAATTTATCATTTCAATGAATTTCAATGAATGGTTTAAAATCTGTTCAAAATCTATTTGAAAATGAATATGTAATAATACAGGCATATCTCTTTTTCAAAGCTAGTATTGTCAGATGTATTCTGTGCATTATAATTCATGAACAGGGTAGATGACTATTTGAGAAGTATTAAAATGAGCTGACTTTTCAATACAAGTGTCTGGACAATAAGTTTTTGTATTCTTGGCCATTCAGAAATGTAGACAATTGTGCTAGAAAAATAATGTGTATTGTAATATTCATTGTACAGTAGTAGTATAGTAAGTGGCAATTCTGGACATTACAAGAGACACAAGGATTATTTTCTGTGATTGCACAGAGAATACTTGGATTTCTTGTGAAGCTTTTGCATTGGAAATGAGATTCATCAGTCTGAACAGGGCAGGGTTAGAGCCCTTAGCAACATGCTTATTTTGTAGAAGGTCACTCAATAATAACTTCCTCTGCCCTCCAAGCTTATTAAGACTGACTGGCATATATTAATGAAAACACCTGATTCTCCAACCATAAAACCCAGACAAAGACTTTATTTTAATATTAAGGAAGGAACCCTTAATTAGCAGGGTTTCAAAAATGTCAGCTTCTTCTATTAGCTGTTCTGGTCCATCAAAGCCATAATCCCTACTGTCAAATTTCATCACATGATAGACAGTTTGCTGGCTATCTTTTTTTTTCTTTTAACTGATCATACTGACTGAAGCTTTTTATTTTGCCATCACATTTAACAAGTTTGTATGCATTTCATTGTTACACTGCTGATTTTACTCCTTTGTAAGTCTGCCTGTGTCAGCTAAAAGAAGAAAAAATCTGGGGAAACATAAAGTATTACATATTGATACACAGACATATAATTAAAGACTTTTGGGGAGAGTTCTCATTCATAATATTGATTCTTTTCTAGGGCATGCAAATGTGCTACTGTGAAAACAGGAATAAAACCCACCATTCACAGATGGATTTCCATTTCAGGCATGTTAAGAGAAGAAAAAAATACAAATGCTTGAAATATTGCGAAGACCTTTAGAGATGCATGTTCTTTAGAATTAACCCACAGCACATCTTCATGCTGCATAAAATTTCTTCAAGTAGATATTGCTTGCACTGCCCTCCAAATGAGAGATTGCATCAAATTTTTCTGAAATAAATATAGCAATTTAAAACTATTTGTATTCTAGCTTCACTCAGCATTTCCATGTTTGTTAAACATTCACATTCACAGGAATCTAATTTTTTTACTTAAAAGAAAGCAATAGAATACTATTTTCCTGTCACAGACTTCTAAATGTCCCATCTAAGCTCTCTCAAACATGGTCTGTGGATTTCATAAAGCCAGCAGAGACTTATGTAGGTTTTTGCTTCTTTAACAAGAAAAGGAAAATTCTTAAAGAATTTGTAGGAAAATGTATTTAGATGAAGTACACTACTATGGTCTTTCCATGCCTGTTTTTTCTCAAAATATTTCCTTTTAAAATTTTAGATTTATTTATTAATAATTTATGCAATGCTGCACATACAATAAATAATACAGTAAAAAGGAGTTTTAGTATTGAAGTTATAACTGAATCCAGGTAAGCAAACCAAATTCTCAGTATTCAAGAAAAAGAAAGACATTTCTGAGTGGGAGAGTTTGGATAACATTCGCATTTTAACATAGCAGAGAATTAGTCTGGAAAAAAAGAGCAAGCTATGCTAGAGTTAACAGATGAGAGGTACAGACCTCTGCCAAGAACTGGAGGCAGCATGAGAAGCACCAGAAAGCCAAAATCAGTAAAGGAAATCGAGGCAATCTGAGATATTACAATCTGAGAATCTGTGAAGCAGAGTTGTTAGAAAAATAAAAATGTTGGGATACTTACAGGCATGTAAGAAAAAATCATAACAGTGACAGTTTACTCAGACTGAAGTAGTCAAAAAGACTGACATTGGAGGAAGAGGGGAAGATTACAGAAATGCAGGTGACCAAATGATTCAGAAAAGGATAGAGATGAAAAGACAACCTATGGATGGCTTTGTATACAGGGTGTTATGGAAGGCATGGAGAGGTAAACACGATGGTGAATCTGGATAACAGGATGACAGTCAATTTTAACTTGAGAGAGAGAAAGAAGAATGGCTAAAATATGTTTATAGATGTACTTTTGCAGTACTTGGCACTACTGAAGAGCAGAAAGGAGGGAGGAGGTTCTGTGGCCTGAGACACACATATGCACTGCAAGGAGTCACGGGTTCTGAAGACAAAGAACACCTTTAGACCTCGGTGATATTTTTTGTGTTTTAAATGTACAACACCTAAGACATTTAGGAAACAGTGGTTCAAAAGTTCACTTCTGCTCTGACGGAGATATAGCCAAGAAATGAAGGAGGTGCTTGAAATACAGCTGCAAGGGTCAGTAAGAATGACAATACACACAGAAGCAAGAGAACAAAATCCAAGACTAGGAATTATAGAGAACGATGGAAATTTTTGCCAGAAATGAGAGGTAAATAAGGAAAACAGGGCTGAAGTCAGAGAAACATCAGCAGAACAGAGGGAAACTAAGAGCTAATAGAGGAGATAGAGAGGGAGAAATCAGAGGTATGACTGCTGAGAAGTGAAGAAACCAAGGAAGGAAGTGGCGCTTCTGAAGGAGAATGACAAATACAATGGAGAGAATAAGTCCAATAAAGGAAGAAAAGCAAAATACATTCTTAGCTGAAAGACAGCCTCTAAACTGACTCACTAGCTGCACCTTGCCATGTAACTCAGATATTTAGTGAAAATATATCTTTCCTATCCCAGGAAAAGAATTCCAGTTCTTCACGCTGTGGGATTCTTCCCATGGCTAATAATTGCATAAAGCTATATGTGTTTATTGAAGATCTTTGTACCACTGTCTTTTTGAATGCTCTGCTTAAACTTTATTGCAATACCTATTGGAAGCGACGAAGTGTGTTTTTGAGGTGAACTTACACCTAGACACTGCATTTGTTTTAATGGGTTTAAGTGACTGTGAACATTTACTCATATGATTTCTCTTTCATTTAATTAATTTAGTAATGTAACTCACTATTTAGAACAGAAGAGTTCCTTGTCTTTTGAATGATACATCTATGGAGCGGAGCAACAGTGGATGGCAGCAAGATAATGAGGCCAACACATGTGGTTCAGTTCTCCCTCCAGCATCACTCACAATACTTACTAACTAAAAACCAGTTAAACAGGAAAGCTATATTAGTTTTAGACTCTGAGCAATCTTTATCTTGTGAGGTATATGACAACTAATCTTAGTTTTGAAAGCAATTTTTTCCTAGAAATACATCCAATTAAAGTTGTTTGTCAAAGCACCTGTGAGTCACTTTTGGGATTCCACTGTAGAGTAAAATACAAAAAATATGGTCCCTGCTTTTTACCAAGTAAGCATATATTTTAGGCTTTTCCTTTATCTTATTAATTTTTTTAAAATTTTTTTAAAAATTTTTTATAATAAATGATTCCCTTGTTTTAATTTTTATTTATCTCCCACAGCTAATGCATGCCAGCAAACACAACAAATCACAGTGAGGGTCTTTTTGTTACTTCTTTGAACAGTCCTGTTGTTCTGGCAGCACACAGGCTCGGTCAGGGTCCAGTGTCTATCTTGTTCTGCTCCCATTCTGAATATGCAGTTGATTCCATGGGTATCATATAAGAACAAAGAGAGGAAGGAGGAAAAAAGAGCAAGAGAGGCTCTTGTGATTTTCAGGATTCAGATGTTATGTGTCTGGCTAAGGCTATGTCCAAGATCTGGTATATCTCGCTAGCCATCACCATGCAGTCCTATAAAAATTGCATAGAAGGGAAAGGCTCCAGGTACCTAACATACCCTAATTAAGAAATTCTACAACACTTCTCTTTACAGTTGCCTTGGCAAAGAAATATTGTCAGGCCTTGATTGCACTCTGTGTTCACAATATCCTCCATATCCTTTCTCATGATGCCCAACATTTGGGCTACTTTTGCACATTAGGTTGACAATTTCAGAGAACTTTCCATTGACTCCAAGACCTTTTTCCTGAGGCGTAACTAATGCTCGAGTTGAACATAGTTAATAGTAGTCTCTGCTGTCCATGGAACTGTTTTAATGTAATTCTGTTCCGTCCAAGAACAGAATTACATTAAAAATAGTTTGTCATATTTTAGGTATGACAGCATCTTAAACCTCAGATGTTCTGTAGCCATGCTTGTAATACCTGCTTGGAAAACTGTGGTGCTGCCTTGCTGCTGGGTTCCAGATGTTGTACCACAACCTGGAACCTTCTATGCTTGACTGGCACTTCCTAAGCCTCTATTCAGTATTATGATAGCATTTGATTTTAAGTTGTTTTAAATCATACATGGGTGTATAATATGTGTGTTTTATATCGGATGCAGCCAGAATGGTGTATTTATGGACTGATGGTCCCTGAATACAGCAAGGGATAATGAGTCTTATGAGAGGAACAGAAGGGAGGAAAAGGTAAAAGAGCAGAAGGATAGCATAAGGACGCAGGGAAATGAATAACTGATTTTTTCAGTCGCTACAATTTTGGGTGAGAAATTCTGGGGTACCTTCTTTAGAGCAATGTCACTTTTGTGGATCAGAATGGTCAGTTTTTCCCTGACAGGCAAGAATTTCAAAACTCTTTGGTTGGAAAAGAGTGTTATAATCACTGACTGGAAATTCTGCCTGCTGGCAATGTAAGCTATTATTTTTGTATATAGTGTGCACAATTAATACTAGTGTATTTGGACCAATTTGTGCTGCAAATAAATCTGTGGCCTTTCCTTGCCAAAAAGAGTGTAATTTCAAGCCATCAGGATTTGCATCTTGGGAAAGGATGGAAAATGAATATGCCAAAGACAAAACGAAAAATATACTGCTTTAAAAAAATGGTAAATCACTGAATGTAAGAGAAAGGGAATGATGCTCAATGATAGTTCAGTATGATGTTTTGTTTCTTGCCTTTTCTCTTACCATAGGAAAGAACTGAAGGAAGCTAAATGAGATCCCAATATAAATATCTAATTAGGCTTTTGCAATCCAAAAACTGCCATAAAACACATTTTCCTATGCCTACAGCCTATATTCAAAATGTAATAAAACTCTTACATGTCAGACTTTACAGGAGTTTAGAAGTACAGACTGCATTGACTGGAGTGCAGGGTATATAGCCCAAAAGATTAAATACATTGCTAAGGATATACAAATTTCCTATTTCCTTTTTCAAAGCTGGTTTAAATTTTTATACTTCTCTGCAAAATGCTTTTCACTAAATTCTCCTGTAAGTGTTTTTACACATTGAACTGGCTTTTCAAAAGAAAGTAGAAGCTTGGTGACAGAAGCTGTACAACACCTGTGCATGCCTACGTACGACTTAATTCTCTTTCCTACATGTAAGCCTCTCAATGGATTTTTTAAAGCATTTTGAAGCATTCAGACACAAATACTCAGAGTCTGCTTTGGAGATGAGTTTGAGCATGAAAGAATCATCTGCATTGTTATCAATTAAATTGCCATCAGTACTGCAGGCACCTCTGGCAGGGTTCCAGGCTCCAGAGAGTTTGGATTGACTCACAGTATTAGGAATAAGGGTCAAATGGGCTCTCACCTTTGCAGCACTCATAGAAGCCCTATATAAATCACTTGGTATATAAATATTTATTTATCAACATTTGGCTAGTCAACAGCATGGTGTGGTCTGCACATATTTCACAAAGAAGATTGTTTACATTTTCTGAAGGTAAAAGTAAGGTAAAAGTCAGCACAATCTGATGCTCACTAGTTAAGAGGATTTTTTGACTATTAATATCATAATTGCCAGGTTTTTCACACAGCAAACAGTTTAACTCCTAACCATATAGGGACTGGTCTTACATTCTTTCTTTTTTAAAGAAAAAAATGAACTTCTGAAATAAACTGCACAACAGCTCACCACACTGACACACTGTGATCTGTCCCAAATCCAAGAGTACATTCTTGGCATATTATCTGTGTCAGCTTCACAAAACTATTACAGTTTCACTTTTTCTTTGTGTCTGTAATGGTTCCCCATCATCCTGATAAGTGGGCAGTCATTTCTCCCTGCACAGATAGAGCTGTGAAACAGAATTAGATTTCAACACTTATGTAACAGAGATTAATTGATTGATTAGATTATTAATTAAAGTTTCCATTTAATTCTCTTTTTAAAAAGCACAGGATCGTGGATCCCCAGGGTTTTTTCTAACCCTTGAAATCATAAACAAGAGAATGCATAACTAAACATTGTACCTTATCTTGAGAAGAATAATTAGGCCAGTGGATGCACTGCTGTGAAGGAAAATATTTTTTCTTCCAAAATACACTTTATTTTCCCTACAAACCTTAGGAAAAAGAAAGTAGGTTTTTGGTTTTCCCTACTGCAATAGAGGAACAGACACCAAAAGTAATGTTTTAAACACAGATTTACACATATGTATGCCTGATTGTGTGTACTCTGTTTGGGTTTGATATGCTATACAGTTTCAGGAAAAGATAAAGAAGTGAAAACATGACTTGTGTTGTTTTAGATTTGAACTGATGGTCTACCTAGAAGTTCCAGCCATATAATATTTGAGAGATTGCAGAAAAATAAAAACAGCAAGTGGCCTTTTAGGTAACCCATAATTAAAAGCAATTTTGAGCTGTCTTTTCAGGGAAGCTACCCAGGGGAAGTATTTGCTACCTGTTTGACCTTCACAATTGTGAGTCCTTGGCAGTGTCAGCGACCCTCTGAACTGAATTCAAAACTAATCTCTAACAGAAAAAGAGAAACAGAATTCATGCAAATCATATTAATTCCAACATTTCCCCAGTGAGCTGGGTATAAACTACAGCCTAATTAAATATTTTTTAACGATGTGAGTAATTTTTGCCAAGGGGCGGATTCAGGCGAAAATTTAATATGAGATCACAAAAGCTGTTCCCAGCGTTGATTCTGTAAATTAATGACTATCTGCCTTATGATAAAAACATGCTGCCAAGAATGAAAATGAAGTCAGCAAAGCTTGCTCTATTTGTCTAACAACCAAATATACAGAATGCAAAACTTTAAAGGGTATGGAACATTTCCATTGTCTGTATGATATATTCCTGATAAAGATGCATGACGCTGACAGCATAAAGCTGCTTTATGTTATACAAGGCTATCAATTCCTATTAGTTATCACTAATTTAGCATTAATATTAGTTATCACCAATACAGTTATTGTTAGCTATGAACTTTGGTGCTTGGCACTGTCTCACTAATGTCAAGAACCTGAGAGGTATTCATTTGTGTGTGGGCAGGATAATGTGCTATTGACCATTTCCTGAACTGGGCGTCTCTAAGACACACTGAACGTGGCACAGTTTCTCAGAGCTGCTTACAACAATTCAAGCATCTTACCTAACACTTAAAAAGACCTTATCATTGTAGTATCTGGGCACAAATCTTAAGTGCTTGTCAGAAAGAAAATCTCATTAAACCGATGCTATCAGTGTTTTCAAATAATAAATGCACAAAAATTAAAACTATGATCAAGAGAAACTGTATAAAGGAACAGGAATTACTCATGCATCAATCTGTCCAGATTTTTATCATGATTTGGAAATTAAACAATAAGCCTTATGTGACTAAAAGGCTGCTTTATGAAGTATAGTATTAGATCAGATATTGAAGATATTCTAATGCAAAATCCTCTGCTTAACCAATGAAAGACTCCATGCTCTTTGTTCGTCTCATGCTAACCTAACTTGTAACAAGACAGCCAGTTAACACCAAGGAATTACAAAGCATTGCCAGATGACAGGTGAGCAGGACTTTGGTAGCACCCTGGTCAAGAGGCCAGCCCATTGTAAGGGCTTTGCAGCCTTATTTATTTAAATTTCTGCCAGTGTTGGCCACTGAGACTGAATTTACAGCTTTTCAATTAAAAGGTCATTCTGTGCTAACCAGCACGCCATTGCCTCATTATAATCATAAAATTAGTGAGAAAAGACTAGCATGAATAATATGAAGGAAAGAATCTGAAAGGTAAAGAGGTGTGATTTTCTTGCTTCATGAGAGATAGGAATAAAGCTTGCTGTTTAGAAACAAATATTTTGCTTATAGTGCATGAAATAAACACTTCACCATTTCTTTCTACTTCAGAACAAATAAATTGGTCGTTTTCTGTAAATTAAGCTTGACAGATGAAAGGATGGTTTACGACTGCTGAACAGTGTAAGCTAGGCCATAGCTTCATACGAGATGAAATGTCTATGTGAGATTTCAAGTTTCAAAGCATTGCAAAAGGACTTTTATATTTCTTAACAGGAGCATAGCCTTTTTGTAAGTGTAATAATTTAAAGCTTTTATTTAAAAGCAATAACTCAGAGAAACAGTAATAGCAAATATATCTTAAAGTATTTATAATTTACTATTGAAAACTGAGAATGTAACTTAAAATTCAATGTGCTTGTTAACATGTTAGAAATTATGAGGCATTGAGTACAGAAATGTAAACTACACAAAGGATGAGGACTTCTGCAAGTCTCCTCAAAACACTGGGAGAGACTACTCAATCTATCATATACAAGCCACAAAATGTGCAGTCCTCCAAGCAGCCACAAAGCTCTACAATATGCACAAATAGAGGAAAAAAAAAAACCCACATAAAAATGCAATATACTTTAGAATAATGAAAATGTTTCAAACTCAAAATAAAAATTTTTACCTAATGAAAACCTGGAAGCTATCCTAGTTTCAGTCTGAAAGCACAGTTTATCACTGAGGGAAAATTACTAATTTTTGCTCAACACTGGTAATAAATTGTAAGCCACTGGAACAGGAAAAGTAAGCTAGAGAACATGAAACAATTTTCAGGAAGATCACTTAGAGATTACAGCCAAGCACTTTAATGCCCTCCATTCTCCGTAGTCACCTGCTCTACGTTCAGACCATGACCTGCTCTCCAAGAGTTTTGTTCTCTTCTAGAGGAACTCATCCTGCAGCCAGCAGCCACTGATGAACACACACAGACATAGCCAGTTAGTGGCAGCCCTGACCTGCTGCTTTGGATAACCTGCTCCAGTAGCTTATAGAGGCACTCTGCAGCCCCAACTGAGAGGCTGAGGTCCTTCACCTAATGAAGCCTGACTGAACACATTTTTTTAATTATGCTCTCACTTGTTTTATCTTCCAGGAATGGAGAGAGCCTTTCTTGCACACGTGAAATAGTCAGAAACTTGCCCATGGATTTTCCCACATCACAAAAGAAAAAAAAGAAAGGAACACAGAATATGAAACTCAAGTTTCCAAGACCCCCACTACTGAATCTCCCCCTCTGGAGAAACCAATGGCATAAGGCAAACAAAAAGAAAGTCTAGTAATTTATTTCCTATATTGCACAGGATCTTTTGGAGACCTTCAGTCTATAATAGCATATAAAACAAGAGTTGATGAGGTAACGTACAGAGGGAAAGGAAGAAATCTCATGTCTATCTACAGTTTTTATTTCATGCAGCTTTAGCTGAGAGATGTTGTGATAAAAGCATGCCAATATTTACTGCTCTGTGCATCACAAATCCCCAAATATATGATTAAATAGAAGTAAATTTGATAAAAACAATAAAAACATTCGAAAGACTAGAGTAAGTTAGGTGTCTACAGACCTTTGAGAATTAATCAGCTGATTTTAAAGCCCTGTGTAACTACAGATACACAGCAGACTATTTCAGTTGTGCAGTTCAATTTAAGGGTAGAAAAATACAGATGCATAATTTCAAAAAAGAAATATAAATCAGGCCTAAGTCCTTTGGGAGTACTAACTCTAGACTAAATAGCTTGGCCAAATAAGAAATAACAGAAAATAAGAGTAGGGGAGAAAACAAGATTGTGTACAGAGATAAGGAAAAATTGAACAACTGTGCTTAAAGTCCTATTTCTTGATTCTTGTAAAATCTAGGAATTTTGAAAAGAGTTTGCCTAAATAACCTTTTTGTATCTTTATTTTTTTTTTAATTATTATTTACAGAGGTGTTCACAGTTGTATGAACCACTGGCCTTTGCAGGGTGGGCAACTTGCACAACATAACTGCAAGACTTGCAGTTACTTTGTGTTTTCTTAACAATTCTAGACTAGAATCATGCAAGTAGTATAGAATTTTAGCCTACCTCCAAAGGTGGAGAAAGTTGCTAGCCCATAATGCAAAAGACTTCAAAAACTCCAAAATTCACAGAGCTGAAAACATGTTTACATTTCTGATGCTTAAGACAAGACCTTGGTTTTTCCCCTTAACTGGTTATCTTTTAATACTTCAAGTTATTGACAACACTTTGGCAATGGCTCTGTTTTGTTTAGATCTTAAAGGGCCTGATGCACTCCTCACTGATGCCAGCAGATCCCATTTTTTTATTTCTTTAGAGTGTTGATCACATCCTCAGACCACAATGAGGGTGATAATAAAAAGTATGGAGGTTACATAATTTTTTGCTGGAATTTTGTTCCACAACAAAGCTTTAAAGACAGCTTATGCTGTAACAACTAATAAACATGTGTTAGATTTTCTGCATGCAAGGCAGAATAGTTCTTTTAAGTGTCTGGACCCCTTCACATTCATTTTGTTTATGGAATGGGATTTTTAAACATTACTAGCAGATTTCTTGATAATCCAGTGTGTAATGGTGCAAGAAGCATAAAAAGCCTTTTCAAAGGTTCAGAACTGAGCTGGGCACTATTGTGTTGAGGCTGTAGATTTCACTCTCAATTCTAGACACCAACCTCTTTTCCCTTTTCTGTTCTTTATTTGTCAGAGTTTGGCTTCTGAATGGTGGGTGAAATCTACAGCAGCTGTAGTAACAAGCAGTCTCAAACCTTGAATATTTAAACAGGGTTTTGCACATCCTACTAAATGCAGCCATTTATTATGGTTGATAAAAGAGTACACTGGTAATGTCTCAAAGTCCTCCAGGAAGAAGAAATTCCACTTTTTACAGTTTCAACAGTCATTACTCATGCCTTTACCTTAACTAATAAGTTTAGTATCTGTTTTGTTAAACCTTATATAAAAAAGAATATATTCATATTCGCACTAGCAAAAAAACCCATATTCCTTTTTGCAATGGTGTCATCTTCTGCATAAAAAACTAGTTCTTAATATTTTAAACACATTTTTGAGAATTTTGTTTGCCTGACCATAGCTTTAGCTGGCCTAAATCGCAACAAAATAAACTCTAAATAAATATAATTAAATTTTCCATCCACTGAGTTTCTTTGAAATAATCTGGAGTTTTCAAATCATATATGCTCATGTTTGTTCATTTTGAGAGTAACAATTTGTCAGAGATTACTTTTTTCCCCTGCACCCTCCTGAATCATAAATAACTTCTGGTGGCTTCTGAATCAGGTTGCAGTTTAAGATTTTTGAAGCTGTTCTATAAATCTGATCCAGAAAACCCCAATTCAATCAATTCAATTCAACAGCTTTCAGAACTGGTTGAATAGCCTCTTCAAGGGATCTGAATATAAATTCTCTGAATAGACTCCTTGAATTAGAAGAATTTTGGACTAATATGGGGTGGTTACAGGTTGCCTTCAGAAAAAGAAGGGGATAATTGTAATGAACTTGTAGATATATATATATATATATATGTCTATCTATATCTATCTATCTACAACTCCACAAAAGCTGCAACTTCCCTAATGATTTTTTAAAACACCTAATGATTTTTTTCATTCACTTATACTGTCATTAATAACTCAGGTTGGATCTGAATTTTATAAGCATGCTATTCAATACTAAAATAAATACATGTTTGATTCTATTTGTAGCTGTGATACAGATAAAATTTCCATTACACATGCAAAATTTGATCACATCTTTAATTCCAAGTGAAAGTATAATTAAAAAGGAATCATATCATCA